>NC_134557.1:37765-40265 GCF_025594145.1 Primulina tabacum | reverse complement strand
AGAGCTGGCGGTGCTTCGCATCATTCCGAGCCGTCCAGAGAAACCACAAAATAATGAAAGGGAGAAACTCCCTCACATGGCCCCCTGGAGCCCAGACCAGATCCCTCTTCCACGCACTAAGGAAAAACCTGTTTAGGGTTTAGGGTTTAGGGTTTAGGGTTTAGGGTTTAGGGTTTAGGGTTTTTTTTTTTTTTTTTTTTTTTTGTTTAGGGTTTAGGGTTTAGGGTTTAGGGTTTAGGGTTTAGGGTTTCGGGTTTCGGGTTTCGGGTTTGGGGTTTGGGGTTTGGGGTTTGGGGTTTGGGGTTTCGGGTTTAGGGTTTAGGGTTTTTTTTTTTTTTTTTTTTTTTTTTTTTTTTTTTTTTTTTTTTTTTTTTAGTAAAACACCGCCGAAAGCGGGGGGGTTAGGCGGACCCCTACCTGTATATATAAACACAAAAAAAATACAAGATAAGGCCTAAAGAGAGGGGATGTATACCAAGACCTCTCTAAAAGCGAGTTTGACAACACATAAAACATAAAGACATAAAACCTAGGGTGGCAAATACACGTGCCAAAATCTAATCCCTAGGAAAGCGCATAATAAAATGAACATATAAGAGCAGCGCTAAATACATCAAAACAAATCGAAACATGTCTAAACTGTAAAGATCCGACTCAGATGTAGGTGCAAAAGACAACCAATTGTACCCATCTCTGAGCCGTCTGTCGCTGTAAGTCCAACATGAAAATGACGTCCTAGTCCGAGATCGGTCGCAATCCAGCTGAAGTAAGAGAAACTTCAAATCCCCAGAAGAAGGTGAAACGTATGGAGCTCATAACGTCATAAATCCAAGCGTGACTGGAACGTTGATATAAGAGGTAGCCAAGAGATAACATGGAGAGCCACCAATGCACGTAGCAAAAGCAGAGAACATATAAATCCCGACATGAATGGAGCTCTGGGCCAGAGAAACCACTGAGAGAGATCATCCAAAGCCACCATAAAACCCGGCAAGAGAACACAAAATATAGAAAGCGGCGGCCAAGGAGAAGCCTGCAGAGAGCGACCGCCAGAGAACAGGGTGGTCCAAATAAAAGCACCAATGGAGAAGGTGCGAGAGTCCACCCAGATCCAAAGAAACAAAGCACTCCAAAGAGACAGTACCTGCAAAGGAAAAAATACATATAGATATATATAAATATATATATATATATAGAAATAGATCCAAATAAAGGAAGGGGCTGCAAATAGCTAAGAACATCTGTATCTAAGGTAGGGAAGCCCGGAGATATCCGAGCGGGTCAGTATGGATATGTGTCTGGGTAGTGAAGGACCTAACTCTAAGGTATAAACCCTAATGGTATGAGCCCTCGCCGCCAACGCATCCGCCACCGAATTTCCCTCCCGAAAAATATGTGAAAAATGAACCGCCCGCCCCCTCAAAAGAAACAGAATCCGAGTGACTGTATGATGAAGGTCCCAATGACACCGACGAGAACGCAGGATCTGAAGAGAAATCTGAGAATCGGTCTCAACCCAAAGGGGAAAAAGACCGAGATCGGAACAGATAAGAAGGCCCCTCCAAACCGCCCAAAGCTCCGCCCGGACATTGGTCCCGACTCCGATAAACTCGCTGAAGGAGAGCACCACCCTGCCAGAAGAATCACGCACAACACCACCGACAGACGACTCCCCAGGATTGCCCCTCGAACTCCCATCAACATTCAGCTTAAAGCACCCAGGTGGTGGACAGAGCCACCGGACAATCGCTAACCTATGGGTCCGCTGAAAGGCAACAAAAATTCCCAGCGATCTCGCCGCCTCAAAGGCACCAAGCCAGTGCTTGGGCTTAACAATGAAAGCAGCATGGGCAAGACGCAGATAAGACAAAATCTGAGACTTCACAGTCTCCCCAGAAATACGCAACTGACGGTGCTTCGCATCATTACGAGCCATCCAGAGAAACCACAAAACAATGAAGGGCAGAAGAAACTCCTTGACGTGGCCCCCAGGTGCCCAATGAAGATTTCTCTTCCAAGCGCTAAGGAACAACCTGAGATCCCCTGTGCAGGGGATCCGGACACGAATATGGCCCCAAAGAAATGCCAGACATAACGGGCTATCGGGCCATCAATGAAGACATGTGTAAATGTCTCCGACATATCACAACACTGGCATCGAGAAGCCAACTCAAAGCCACGACGTTGGAGCATATCATCCAACGGGAGCCACTGATGCCAAAATCTCCAAAGAAAAAAAGACATCGTGGGCCTCAACCAACGGCCCCAACAAGGAGTCAAGATATCAGAAACAGGGTCTCTCAATCGGACAAGCTCCCAAGCAGACCTAATCGAAAAAGCACCGTCAGAACTGTGAATCCAAAGCGCCAAATCAGGCTCGCCAAAGGCAATCGGGGTCAAAGTAATCGCCTCAGCAACAGAAGGGGCCACCACAGCACAAAGAAGATCGAAATCCCAAGCCCCCTCAGACAAAAAGTGAAAAACCCGAACATCACGGCCC
>NC_134557.1:0-37665 GCF_025594145.1 Primulina tabacum | reverse complement strand
AAACTACCAGCATAAAAAGATATAGTGTAATAAGGAAGAAAGAGTACTGGGAATGAGTTTAGTGTAATCGGGAAATCTGGATCTCGGGCCGCTGCGACAGCGGATTGGGCCACATCGTTGGATCTGAAGCTCACATAAGCGAGACCATTGGGATCCATGCGCATTCTAGATATAGGACCGTAAATCTCGAATCTAGATTTCAGGTCCAACACCGAGCACTCGCTGGGCACACCAATCACGACCACGGTCGTCTGAGGCTTCTCTGACGTGGCGGAGGAAGAAGAATTGTCCACTTCATCCACACCGACAGTCGCGTCGAGGGGGAGAGGACGGCGGCGTTTAGGGAAGGAGCAAGGAGCGTGGCGGGAAGGGTAGGGCTTTTCTCTCTTCCGGCTGTTCATTATTTTCGGCGGGCCGTGATTTTTTTTTTTCATTTTTTATTTTTTTTTCCGGATTGTTATAGAAATGCTCTACTTTTTTATTTCTTGAGCAAAGCTGGAAAACGGGCTTCTCATCATCATTCAGGACTGGGCCCTGAGGCCCATCCATCGAACAATAGTCCGTATCCTGGCAACTCACTATAATGAAATAAAGTCATCCCAGTATCATCAATAAAATATTTTTTTACTCAAATATATCATATTTCACAATTAAATATCACACCAACCAAATATTTATGAGTCACACTGTCTTTTTAATTAATATTTTATTTTCATTTAATTGTCCATTTATATTTTACATAATAATTAAATATATTTAAATAAATAATAAAAAAATGAAAAAAAAATAATAAAAAAAGCTGCTTGCCTCGACCCACGCTTCAGTCCCAAGCTCTTCACATTGGGTCGAGGTGAAGAGCCAGCCCGACCCAAAAAAAAAGCTCGACAAAAAACAGAAGCTCGACCCATGTTGACCTAAAAAAAATCGATCAAAAAAATAAACGCGTTTCAATTACGTTTATTTCAAGAAATTTAAAAAAAATACAATATCCGGTTACAGATTTGTAACCGGGTATGTTATGGCACACAAATCAATGGTGTGCAATGGTGAATATTTAAACGGAGAAAATATTGGATGACATGGCTTGGATAATACGCATCGTTGTGGATGCCCTGAGTTTATAAATTTTGTATAACTAATAAAATAGTAATATAATATAGCGTTAGCTTATGAGCATCAAGAATTAGTTAGTTGTCTTCGTGACCATAAAAATAACAGTAATACTACACACATGTTGTATGTTTGATTACATGGAACTCTCTTCTATTTTGGGTGCGAGATAAAAACATGGAATTTGATTCAATCAAAAAATATATCTTGAGTTCGGTCGGATGAAATCAATATTGTAAACACGTTCTTCAGTCGGATAATGTCTGTATTCATCAGTAATGTGAACATAATATTTATGGAAATCTCAGTGCTTGTCAGAACGAAGTCATCGAAGGGTTGATTTCATCCTACATGTAGGGACACTACCCCCATGATAGAATCAAGGGCCCAAATTTAGCCACACATACATGGGATCCACTAATTTTTTTAAAATCGAAGCTACGGTCATCGAGGTCCTTTGTCAATTCCACGTGGCCTCTGAATAAGATGTCTTTGCTCGCAAATTTCAAGGGCTTGGACTTGTTAATTTCAATGAAGTTTACGCAAAGAACAGCCCGAGCAAAGCAATTAGATCGGCTCGGGAAGGGCGAGCCGTAAGATTTTCTGGCCGAGCTTCTCTTGGTAGTTGGTACTCGGGGGCTCACTTGGGTTCCTCGACCCGAGCTATCTATACTTTTTCAAAATTAACGTACTTTTCCGATTTTACCAGCAAGTTCTCGAAACTAGTGGGTGATTTTTTTACTAATGAATTTGAAAGATCTCTTGTCCTTAAGATCGAGATTGGAATGAAAGTGTTAATTAGTAAATATGGAGTGGCAGAGGGAACTTCTACCACCTTTGCATTGAACATTTGAATATGAGCACAAAGACTTTCATGTTTTTGTTGTTTCATACATGACAAACTTAAAGTGGTCAACATTTGCTTCTTATGCTTGCAAATATGTGTAGAAAGGTCTTGTCGAAATCTTGAAACATTCTGATACTTCCTAATTCAATTAAGTTGAACCATCGTTGTGCTGCCCTTATAAGGTATTGAGAAAGACTCGACAATTTGTGGGATTGGTGTATTGGTGTAATAGAGCAGTATTTCCTCGAATTGGGAGAGGTTCTCCCTTTCCATTATACTCCCTTATGTTGTGGAAACCTGAAATGTAGCGGGAGCTCGGCTGCTAAGACTTCAACCGAGAAAAGGACAACTCAGGGCGGTGGTGGAGGCGGGCCTCCCCGAGTCTCATGCAGACACTGCACCTCTTGCCGCAACCTTTTCATCTCTTTGGTAATTTGTTAATATGATTCAGGGGAGGATTTGGGGGTGGCTTTTCACTTTTGTCTCTGAGTCAACACTTGCTCTACTATGGACATTGATCAATGGTTACCTCCGATATATGGAATATCGGCGAAAGAAGTGGGGGGCATATTATTTCGAGTATCTTGTTCATTGTTTTTGTTATTCTCATTCTCTCATTTACCTCTCGTCCTCTTCCATGACCGATGCGTCTTTCTCATCCTCTAACAATATTATCTATGTTTCTTCAATTTCGAACAGACAACGTCAATTGATGCAACCAAAAAATATACCGAAGGTTTTGTATGATGAGCCCAATACTTCAAACGGGTTTAGCACGATCGAAAAGTAGTTCAGCTCGGATATGCATGAACAAACAAAAGTTAGAGGACACCGGAAGTGATTATGATGTAGTTTCTACAATGATTAAGTCAGTACTGAGGTTCAAGTTAAGTGTATGATAGAAAAATAGTGTTAATGAAAACAATGAGTGAATTTATAAAATTATTAGAAGTAACTGATATTTATAGAATTAGGATGAGCTAGACAGCTTATAAGAGAAGAATTCTTAGTAAGACAAGTCGGTGACTGGTGACTGACTGCTCATTCCCCTTTTAACCCCAATTAATTTATCATTTGAGTTAATCAATCAGGACACTTGACAAATTTTTTGATTGGAAGTCCAGAAACAGAGGAAACATGTACTCCGAAAAAAAAAAATTAATATATAATCGATAGATTTTTTAATCTGAGGTTATAATTAATGGTCAACGAGGTTTTTATGTTAATAATTGAGACACGTGGTAAACTGAAGTCAAATATTCTAGACAGATCGATTTATTAGAATATTTGGATTCATCTTTCCGTATAAATGTCCCATTCTCTGATAACTGACTGCTCATTCCCCTTTTACCCTCAATTAATTTATCATTTGATTTAATCAATCAGGACACTCGACAAATTTTGTTTCTTCATAATTTGATTTAAAATCCTTCAAAATTATACGTTGACGACACATGAGAAAATGGGTAGCCAAAGGTTATTATTTCTGGTATTCAAACTTTCTGCCCGTGTTCCTCGGGCAGTTCATATTTGCTTTACTTTTAAAAAAGGAGAGAGCCGATCATTTATTCCTTTATTATACATACCTTCTTTCAACTGTGAACTTGTGATTCATGATAACGTTCTTTCGATGATCTGAATATTATTTTATATGCGAGAATATCTAATAATTTTCCGAGCATGGATGTGGTCAGACAAATACAGTATTTGTTGGAGATTTGTATATCTTTCGAAGAGGAACATTTCTGGGTGGGCATACCGATGTTTTTGCCTTTCCGGGGGCGATAGTTTTTTCATTTGAAGTTCAGCTGGCATGTGATCTGGAAACCTTCAGTCATACTTTGAACTGGGTCTCCACTATTTCATCGTGTTGTTTTGGGCTTTTTTTATTGTAATTATTTTTAGTTAAGAAGTTTTTTTTTTTTTTTTTTTTTTTTTGTGGAGACGTTTATTCCGCTGTTTAAAGATTCGTAGTGTATCGATCTCTCTCTGTTTTTCTTTCTTTCTTTTTTTTTTTTCCCTTTTTTTTAAAAAAATTGATTGTAATGAGTTCTTCAAAGGTAGAAAGGATTTTGTTGCTTTAGGCGATTGGATTTCTTGAGACTGGCGGGAAAGTTCTCCTTTGTCATATTTGACGTTTTTTTTTCTGAAATATAATTGAGTTACTGTAGGAGATTTTGTAGGATTTTTAGAGGTAATGAAACTGGAGTTGAGGGCCTATTTGCCGTGTAATAATCAAGAGGCTGGGTGGTAGGGATTCTGGAAATATTTTCATGGTTATCAGGTTTTAGAAGATGGGACTGAAGGGGGATGCCGTAAAGGTGGAGTCTTGGGATGCGAAGAAATCAAAGGGGACTAAGAAAAAAGATGGTGATGTTGATGGTGTGGAGGAGACTGGCTGCTGGATTAATGTGAGATTTATTCGTAGCTGTATTTATTCAAGATCTAAAGTTGACAACTCTGTAGTGGTATCAGCACTCATGGTAATCCCTTCCCCCTTCTTCCATAATTTTGTCTGCATTTTGTATTTTTGTGTCCACTTTCGTGTTGCTCATATGTTCTTGATATCAAAGTTTTATAAATTGCTTTCTGTTGATGTTCAAGTTGTGAAAGAGGAGGATCGGCGATTGCTTGTTGGTCCCACATGAAAAAAATTGAAAGTTTTGCTTTGCCCTCCAGAACAAATTAAGATCATGTGTGATTTCTATATGAGCAATTTTTATTGACTAATGTGAGAACGTGATGTTGTTTGTTAAACTGGCTTATGCAAAATGGAGCCTACAAGAGGCTGCCTCAACCAGATAGACAATCATCTGAATTCTGAATTAGTTGAAGCAACATTTAGCATCTGATAAACCCAACCATGAATGGGACATTTACTTGTCTGATTCTTTGTCTTGCTAGTTAGAGGGACAGGTTTCAATAATGGCATCATAAGTCGAGTGGTTGAAGATTTTGATAGTTATATTTAGGTGTGAAAATTTGTTTAAACCACCATTTATTAAAGTGTTTCTGTAAGAACTTGCTGAAGCATCAGCTAGGCTGCTAGACTTTGAAAACAAGTTCGTAATATTTGCATCTGATTTCGTGGGATGCAGTCATTGCATGAAAAGGCTGCATTCTAGATCAGTCACATGAAACTCTATTAGGAGGTTGGTGAATCAATTCATGAATAATTATCTTGACTTCAAGTTGAGTGCAAGAGACATGCTGCATCTCTTCAAGTTTTCCTTTAATCCTTTGAAAATATCGCTGTGCACTATGTTGATGATTTCATCTGACTCTTTTGAATTTATGTTTACCCAATTTTGTTCAGTAAGTTAATCATATAAGACACCTTGGACTTTTCAAATAATTTACTATGTTGGTCTTCTCATCTATTATTTCGTGGTGCATTTAACCAGAAAGTAAATCCACAAAAGGGACCAGCAGATGACCAACCAGCTTGCTCCCATAATCCCGTCCACCACCACAAGCAACGGCGAAAGCACTTCTTCAACATCCAAACCTGAAGATGAACTTAACATCTCTTCCCGGCTTCGGAAATTTACCTTAATGACCTTAAGTTGGCAACAAGAAACTTAGACCAGAATCCCTTCTTGGAGAAGGGGGATTTGGCTGTGTATTTAAGGGCTGGATAGAAGAGATGGTACTGCACCAGTCAAACCAGGGACAGGACTTACGGTTGCTGTCAAGACCCTAAATCACGATGGGCTTCAGGGTCACAACGAATGGCTGGTTGGATAGTGTCTTATTTCGATTTTTCTTAAAGTATCCCTTTCATGGTTTTCTTACGTCATTCTGGATTCTTCTAAATTTTGTGTTATCATTTGACAGGCTGAAGTAAATTTTCTTGGGGACCTTGTGCATCCTAATTTGGTAAAATTGATCGGTTACTGTATTGAAGATGATCAGAGGCTGTTAGTTTATGAGTTCATGCCTAGAGGAAGCTTGGAGAATCACCTTTTCAGAAGTATTCCCCTGGTTTCTTTGCATTTGCACTTATTATATTTGATTTCTTTGTTTGTAGAGTGTGGTTGCAAATCTCAAAACCGAGTAATGTATAACTTGTTTTGTGATACAGTGCAATTTCTTGTAATCTAACAACGATAATTCTTGTAGGATCACTCCTTCTTCCGTGGTCTATCAGGATGAAAATTGCTCTAGGTGCTGCCAAGGGTCTTACTTTTCTTCACGAGGAAGCAGAAAGGCCTGTGATATATCGTGATTTTAAGACGTCAAACATTCTGTTAGATGCTGTATGGACTCAGAACTTGTGAACCTTGATTTTTCTAAAAATGCAGTCTTGCTCAATAATTTACTTAATGTAATTGTGTGTGTGATTTTTATTTGATCGTCCTAACTTCTTCCAGGAATATAATGCCACACTCTCTGATTTTGGACTTGCAAAAGATGCGCCCGATGAAGGGAAAACTCATGTTTCCACTCGTGTTATGGGCACCTATGGTTATGCAGCCCCAGAATATGTGATGACAGGTAAACGTGCATGTTGGGGTGTGAACGAATTGAGTTGGATCGAATATGAAGAAAATTGAGGTTCAAATTAGATATATTCGAGTTCGATTTGAAGCTTGATCAGTGCAAAATTTATAACTCGAATTCGGCTCAAAAGATTAAAACATGTTTTTAAGCTACTCGAACTATTGTTCGAAAATAAATATTAGAAATGTTCGAAATATATTTAATTAACATATGGTTATATTATATTAATAAAATATAGAAACTCGCTGGACAGAACTATTGTTCGAACATAAATATTGAAATATTCGAAATATATTTAATTAATATATAATTATGTTATATTAATAAAATATTGAAACTCACGAGCTTCTCGCGAGCTTTCGAACAAAATAATTGATCTCAAGTCCGACTTGAAAAAATTAGAATATGTTTGAGTTATGCCAAAATTCAGTAATTTCAAATACAAATAATGGGGATTTGTGGTTTTGTCTGTGATGTTTCATAGAAACTTTTTTTAACCAGGGGAATAGATTGTTCATAGATAAACGGGTGGATGGAAGTGGGAAGGGTTATTTGATGCCATCAATACTCAAGCATGCAAAATCGTAATTTCTTCAGGATACAGAAAATCGGTCTCTTTTGTTTAATGTAGTTCCTGTCCCTGTGTGTTGCAGGGCATCTTACATCAAAAAGCGATGTGTATAGCTTTGGTGTTGTTCTTCTTGAAATGCTCACAGGCAGAAGATCAGTGGACAAGAACCGGCCTAATGGGGAACATAACCTTGTAGAATGGGCTAGGCCTCATCTAGGTGAAAGGAGACAGTTTTATCGTATGATAGATCCCCGTCTTGAAGGTCATTTTTCTATTAAAGGTGCCCAGAAAGCTGCGCAAATAGCTGCTCGGTGCCTCAGTCGGGATCCCAAAGTTAGGCCGCTAATGAGTGAAGTAGTTGAAGCTCTAAAGCCGTTACCAAACCTCAAAGACATGGCTAGTTCATCTTACTATTTTCAAACGGTTCAAGTTGACGGGGTCGGTTCTAGCCCGAATAGTAAAAAGGAGCTTCGAACGCAAGGGTCTATTTCAAGAAACGACCAGCAACACCCAAGAAGACTATCGATACCGAATAGTTCTCATGCTTCACCGTTTCATCAGTCTGCTCAGAACTCACCAAAAACAAATGGTAAATCATAAGATTCGGTTGGTTGAAATGTGTTTATTGTTTCTCTGCCATTCTTTAACACACCGACGGATTTGGATATATTTTGTTTGTCCATAGTCGAATTCCTAAAAAGAAAACGTTGTCCACATATTGTTGTAATCTGATGTTTTGAGGGGCAAACTCCGACATGGAAGGATGTCATGTTAACTGAGTCGAAGTTGGAGAAAAATATGTGTTAATCTCCCCTTCTTGCCTTGCTCTCCGTCGGGTTGGTCCTGCAAAAACATATAGGTTGCATTTGGAAAGATAGAAATTCAAATCCATCCATTTCAAATTTATTTTTGTAGTTTTCGAGAATCAATATCATAAATTTCAAATCTGTATTTGTATGTTTGAATAAGTTATGTTGGGATCGATGAATTTCAAAAATATTTTTGTAGATTTAGATAAGTAATATCATAACATAAATTTTCATGTTTATGTAGTGTTGTGTGTTAATTTGGATGAATTTCAAGTTCATCCAATAATTGAAATATTTGAAGTTCATTCTACTTTAGGTAATCTATGTTTAAATAAGCAATATATGAATTTAATATTTCATCAATTAATTCATTGTTGACAATAAAACTATAATAAAAAGCTATGATTTCAAATATCTCTTATAATACGATCATAATGTTGCATGTTAATTGTGAGGGTATGTTATCTTAATAATGATTTATTATCACATAATAATGATTATTTGATATACAATGGAAAAGTGAGTTAAAAATTTTGCTATTCAGACTATAAAATATTTGACACGACGTTCCCGTAAAGAGCAAGTCTCTTGTGAGACGGTCTCACGAATATTTATATGTGATACAGGTCAACTCTACCGATATTCACTATAAAAAGTAATATTCTTAGCATAAAAAGTAATATTTTTTCATGTATGACCCAAATAAGATATCCATCTCACAAAATACGATATGTGAGACCGTCTCACACAATTTTTTCTTCTCGTAAATAGGACACACCAGAAAATTCACATATTCAAAATAAATCAACGAGCTCTCAACAAACTCAAACACATAAACAAGTGTCGATCAAGCATAATCACGATATAAGCAAAATAAAATTATCATAGAACCGACAATGCTCGATAATAACAAAATTCAATCCTCAAAATACTCCATCATACAGCTACTTGAGGCATACATCGGTAAAAGTACAACTTTATGATATATACATATACTATCTGGAAAACGACACCACAACATAATACCTAGATATAGTTGAGCTCGTTCTTAAAGAGCTCTGATACTTCTTGATGCTTCATTTCGAGCATATGAAGTCGAACCACATGTACCACCAGTCATGTTCACACATAAAATACACGAGAACTCCCTTTCGGGGGGTTCAAAAATTTAGTACGAGACATCATGAAACTACAAAATATGACGTAAAAAAGCAATGATTATATGGGTGGATGCAATGCATGAACAAGTACAAGATACAAAATATCTGAAGTCAAATGATCGAAAATAAAAAATCAAACATAATATGATTGAATTGGTCCATGCCTCAGCGGACCGTGTAAAAAAGCAATGATTATATGGGTGGATGCAATGCATGAACAAGTACAAGATACAAAATATCTGAAGTCAAATGATCGAAAATCAAAAATCAAACATAATATGATTGAATTGGTCCATGCCTCAGCGAACCGTGACCGGAAATACGACTAGGGGTGAGCATTCGGTCGGTTCGATTACCGATCGAATCGAATTAGCCATAACCGAACCGAACAGAAATATTTATCCATAACCGAGCCAACCGAATTAATTTTCATAAACGATGAAAACAGAACCGAATTAAAATCGGTTAATTCGGTCGAATTAACCAATTAACTTTAAAAAAAATTTGAGATTTAACTTTAATTATATATGTAATTTTTCTTGAATCCTACAGTCTACACAAATGCATAAAAATATAAAATACACACATCACACATGTATAAATTTTGTTTGAATACAATTAATACATGTTTTTTTATAAAATAACATAACATGAGCGGACATCGTCTCGATTGGTGATGAGAGATGGGTGGGCGGTGGATGAAGTCAAGAGTGGAGAATAAAGAAGTGAGAACGAGAAAGCCATGGCATTTAAAATTAGATTGAAATTAGGGTTGATTTTAAAATTAAAAATTTAATTATATATAAAAATTGATAAATAATAAAAATTTCTTAAATAATAGTATTTATTATATCGGTTAATTCGGTTAACCGATTTCAAAATTTTGAAAAACGTAACCGAACAGAATTAACCGATACAACCGAATTTTTTTACTTTGAAAACTGAATTTCTGAAATAACCAAATCGAATTTCCGAATTCGCTCGGTTCGGTCTGTGAATTCGGTTTAACCGAAATCTTGTTCACCCCTAGATATGATTTCACCTCAATGCCAGCAACTACTTAAACCGGACCGAATTGAGGATGTCCAAAAATCTCTAACACACGATATACTATCGTATAACGGATCTCAACCGAGATATAAAAAGATATCAATGATAGATAAACTCAATATGATAAGTTCGATGATATTGATGTGTCTAACTAAAATAAAAATGCGTGTGGACCACGGTCGTAGCCAGAATTTTATGTTAGAGTGAGCTGAACTAGACACAAAATATAGATTTTTATAGAAAAAAATTGAGCACTAAGAATTCAATATATCAAGATACATAATAAATTCAATATATCAAGCATATAATGTTTTAATTAAGTGCAAAAAATGCCAAAAAACAACTAGTAATATAATACAGTTTTTAATCATGTTATTCTAGTTTTATTACATTTTTCCAATAGACTTCTTATTTAACTTAATGCAAAAATTTGTGTGAGACGCTCTCAATGATTATATTTTGTGAGACAGATATCTTATTTGGGTCGTCCATGAAAAAGTATTAATTTTTATGCTAAGACTATTACTTTTTACTGTGAATATCGATAGGGTTGACTCGTCTCACAGATAAAGATTCGTGAGACGATTTCATAAGAGACCTACTCTTTTAAATTTCTCATTTTAAAATAATTAATCTATATTATTACCAAATAAAAGATAACTATCATCGATTTTTATATTAATTAGGATGTATTTCAAGTTCACTCAATGATAGTGACATTTGAAATTCATTTTATTTTACGTAACTAATGTATAAATAAATACTATATGAATTAAAAAAATTTCATCTATTGTTTTATTATTAACAATGAAACAATAATCGAAATCCATAATTTTTAAATACATCCAATCAAACGCAATCTAAAGGAAAACGAAGTGTCTTTATTACTTGATATTAGTATTTTTGGTATATCAAAAATTAAATTATGACCAACAAGAGTAAAATTAATTTTTCATAAATATATATATATATATATATAGTATAAATATATGAGTTGAAAGGATTGTAACGGTCTTTCTTGATATCCTTCATTGTGTAATATCCTTTAAAACAATTATATTTTCAAATCTTATATATATCCTCATCAGTTTAATTTTTTTAAAATATTTTTCTAGTTCGAACAAATGTTATACATACATTTAAGAAACCATATTGTTAAAATCACCACCGTTACATACATTCAAATCACTATTCAATAAAAAGGAAAGTTAATTGACATATCGATGAATATGTAGCACGTGGGATCACTTCATATTGTTAAAGAGTCTAGCTTTAACAATTTCTGCACCGATTGATGAAAGCCTAAAATCTTAACAACCGGAAGGTATATAAAAAGGAACAAACTGAAAGATAAACTGTGGAAACTTGTGAAATAACCAGTAAAAATGGGTTTGTCAAGTTTGTGCCACCAGCATGAATTATTTATACAAACCAAAGCCACACCAAATACAAGAATAAAACCAAGACAGCAGACGAATTCAAATCTTGATAGAAAAAACAGGGCAATGCCCAGAATCAATATTATCTACTTTATTTCCTGCTCCGTCACTAAAAGAAAATGTCGCCAACCATTTACCGGAAATTCTCGATCTCACGGTTTAAGTGCTACAGCAAGTCCAATTTTCGCGCTTTTCTCTATAGCCCGGGTGTCCACTTCACCAGAGATGGTGATGAGAGATCTAGGACGCCATTCATGTTGTATGAGAGCACTTGCCTTGCCATAGTTGTTGACTCGAGCTTTCACCAAAGTGAGTGGATCGAGTAAATGCTGAATGCCAATGGCAAGGGTATTTTCATTGCTTGAAAAGCTGTGGATCAATTCTGCTCCGACTGCAGTATTGGTTAATGGGCTTACAGTGTGGAAGTAGGATGCTGCAAGTGTTTCACCTTTATCGTTTCTGTGGAAGAAGCAATGCCAGCAAAGGAAATAAGATGATTCAAAATATTGATCTCAGTGCTCACAATTCTAAACATGACATCCCGCAATTCCATACTAATCATGGCAAATACAAGATTTTCCAGTTCTAAGAAAAGCTAGAGTTAAAAGCTGACGGAGGATCCCGGTCCAATTTTATCCTAAAATCTGTTAATTTAGTATGTTTTGTTAATTGATAGATGCTCACAGTATCAAGGATGCTATTAAGTCAGGAGTCGTGAAACTAGCTCCAGCATTGCATTTTGTAAAGTTTCCAGTAGCGGTGTCGAATGATATATCAGTCCCAAAAGCAGCCTGGTGATTTCCAACAACACCAGAGAAGTTGACCAAAGGTTTTGCAGTGAGACCAAGGCTGGTACTTATTCCTGCATACTCATGTAAATACCGAAGTTCCACCTGTCAACCGAATTACCAAATCATTAGATGACCAAAACCCAATCCACGTGCGTGAGTATACCATCCAAAAAAGTGATTGATCGAAAAGAAATTTCACAAGTTCTAATGAACAGAAAGAGGAGAGAAAATTTAAGCTATCACAGACAGAAGATAAAAATACCTTGCCAGATTTTTGGTCTGGAGCAACAAAGCTAAAGATAGCCTTCACTCCAGGAGCAGGTTCATCCACACTGATAGTCGTGAAAACCTTCATAACCAGAAGCCTTTAGTCAAATGTCAAAAATCAATAGGTTTTGTTGGTGAAATCATCCCAATCTACAGAATTAAAATACTGACACTAATCTAGCCACTTCTGATTGCATAATTCTATATATTGCTTTTGACAAAATGCAAAGCTACAAATTACAAAAGACGCTAATGATAAAGTGGGACCTGAGAGATAATACATCTAAAGCATACAACGAAAGAAAAGAGTGCTGCAAGAATGTACTTTCATCGTAGTACAGTTTGCATAAAGAGAATGATTTTAAACGTTGCGTGAAGCATTCCAGTCAAGTACATAAAGACAATCAGACCCTACTAATCAACAAAAATCAAGAAAACTTTATAGATATCACATGTCAAGAAATCACGAGCCCACAAGCTATCTGTGGAATTTAGAGCAAGGGACTAACTCGTTTATCCCATCAAAGCACATACTAAAAGTGAAATAAAAAATCTCCAGACAGCAAGATGACTCACATTAGAATTAGTGTCAACTTTCACATCAGTAGTGATGTTCTTGTTCTTCAACTGCGTGTTAACATCAGCCAAAAACAACTCACCTTTCTTCGTCCCAGATGACGTAATGGCCTGTGGAGTCAAAGCCAAATTAAACAATCAGACATCTCAACAGTGAAATCCAAATACGCCAATCATTGACGCCCACGATGGAAAGAAAGGCATCGTAATGGCAATCTTGATGACACCACACATTCCATGATGTCCTAACTAGGCATTGCAGACTTTGAAAACACTTCTAGTTGCACGGCAGTTTTAAAGAAAAAATAAGTTTAGGTTGTAACCATAATAAATTACTCTTCAAGGTAACTGTATATAGATATATAGAACATTAAGCTTCTCAACACGATAAACAATCACCATCTATACAAGTAATCCAAATTTAAAGAGCAAAACAAATATCATTAAAAAATTAAAAGACTAGGCTAATGATTCGAGTAAAAGACGAGAAATAATTATAAGATATCTTTCCAGTCAAGTACAATCAAATAGGCTACCGTAAGCTGAAGCTCACTTCATCAATCCGTTATCATCAGAACCATTTTCTTTTCTTCTCTTTGACACAATAAATCAATCTAAAGATCTCGGGGGAGGAAAAAGATGAAGAATTCAGAATACTAACCACCCCGTTTGAAGTATAGGTAGTTAGAGTAAACTTTTGGTCACCCTGGTAATCCTTGTAAAGAAGATCTGTGAGGAGCCCACAAATCACATGAATCAATAGAAGAGCTCAGCTAACAGACAAAAAGAAAAGAAATCAAGTATCACACACTGATATACGAAGAAGAATCATGAAAAGTGGTTACCTCTGGCTGTCTTGCCAATGTCGGAGTAAAGGCCTGGACCCCTAACAAACACCATTTTCTCCTTTCTTCGCTGAGAGAGAACACCGTCGCGCTTTGGCCTAGGATACATCGGCTGATAAAAGAAATTTGTGACCGTATTTTATTCCGACGGATTATCTCCACCGTTGGATCATTCTTCTACACAAATTGGACCCAAATATTGGACTTTTTCTTGATCACAATTTCGGTTTCTATAAAATATTGGAGTATTCATTCATATTTTGATAAATTACAAAACTTTCCTCAAAATTTATGTATTTGTGAATATTTCAATATCGAAAAACCAAAATTAAACGAAACTAAAAAAATTATCAAAAGAATATGCAAATAATGATGGTGGAATATGCTGTTTTCAGATTATTAGCCCAAATATATTGATGGCCCAAAAGATCCATGAGGCCCAAATTAGGAAAAATGCTTGATGTCAATTGGAATCACGATATTATTTATTATTTGTTTAGTAGATTCTTATATATTAAAAAAACACGTGGAGATATTTAAGGTGTGGACCTCGTTGTTTTCAAATGGTTATGTGGTGGCTGTCCAGATTCCTATGAAAACGGGTTCATATTTGCCACGGAAAGTGTGATGATATTTTGGAATCTCAATTATTTTTATCAATTAAACAACTATCGATATTTTTTAAAATAAAAATAATTTTTATGATACAAAATATAATATTTTTATGAAATGATCTAAATATAATATTTGTTTCATAAAATTGATTCATAAAACTATCCGACACGATTTTTTTTGTGTCCAAACAAATAACATCATTTTCACCCATGTTAGATTTTTTCTATCACTTCTATCACATTCACATATCCGAAGATTTTTGAATGCCAAATTAGTATTTAATATAAATATTAATTTTAAGAAGATACAATAAAAGCAATGTCCAAAAAAAAAAATCGAAAGATATAACTATGAATACAAAACTAATTATGAACAAAGGACAATAATAAAATTTATAAAAACACTCTTAGAAGCAAAAACACATTAAATTTCGCAGGTTATTATTAATTATTAATTAATTAATATATTTGTAGGCATATTAATACTAACTATTATTAATAAGACTAGAGAGAGGTGGATCACTGCGGGACACATATATGCAGAAACAAATCAAGAACACGCTCCGACCAGGAAAATGTCCACATTTGCCACGGCGCCATTCCTCCACCACCACCAAGGCCGCTGTAATCTTCTCCGCCGTCGCCGTCCTTCTCTCAAACCCATCCTTAAAGGTCAACTATTATCGAAGAAGCCCCCTCCTTTTCAACTTAATTACACGCAGACCTCAAAATCCCGCTTCAATGGTGCCTGCTTCTGTTCTAGCCGTTTCGACCCCGCTCAAGCACTCAACCCTACCGGCGCTGCCACTGTGGAAACATCTGAATCCTCAATCATAACATTCACCGAAGCCTTCCACTTGAAACGACCTGAAAAGGTGGGCTTTTTTGTATTTTGTAATTACGCTCGTGGGTACTTATCCCCCTGACACATGAGTATGTACTGTGCATTCTACTTGTGAGTTTTTTTTTTCCTTCAAAAAATTCGTGTGCATGTGCATAATTTTCAATAGATTGACAGGGAGGAACAATATGTACGATTTTAGGAAATCAAGACCGAGTTTTTTTTACTTTTTCTGTACTTTTGGTAATTTCTTTTTAAATATTTATAGAACTTGAAGAGTCGTTTTTCGATTTTTTAAATTTATATATGTACTGCATATCTCGTTTTTTTGTGTGTTGGGAATCTTGGAGCGGAAAACAATTCGAAACCTGAACTGGCGAAGCATATGGATTGATTGATTGTAAAAGTAGGTTTGATATGCATGTTTTCCTTGATAAATGGACCTTAATTCTTTTTGCTGTTTCCGGGCGTAGTATGGTATAGAGTGTTTATATGCTTAAAATTAGATAATTGATGGTTATTATTTTCAATTGATTCGTGGTATTTTACAGATGGAGGGAAAGATATCAATCAAATTAGACAAAGGGAAAAGTGAAGATTATTGGCAGCTTATTGTGGGGTGCAGTCTTCCTGGAAAGTGGGTTCTTCACTGGGGAGTTAGCTACGTAGGCGATGTAGGAAGGTGAGTTTTTTCTCTGGTAATGTTTCACAAATTACCGAGATTCAAATTATGGGACAGTTATCGTAACATAGTACATGGGTTTTGTTAAGAAGTCATTCCTCTGATGGTTTCCGATGATTTTGCGTTATGGTTACTTCTAGTATCATTTGTTGGTATGTTACACTTTAATTGTTGCAGTGAATGGGATCAACCTCCTCTGGATATGCGGCCTCCAGGTTCCATTTCGATTAAGGTACAGTGATTTGAATTTGATGCTTGTGGATTCTTGTTATGGTTTTCTACCAATCCAATATGTTTTTACTGTGCCGATATTGATTGCCTTTCAGGACTATGCAGTTGAAACTCCTCTGGAGATATCATCTGCTTCAACGGGAGGAGAAACATTTTATGAAGTAAAGATTGACGTCAATACAAATAGTTCAATTGAAGCTATAAATTTTGTATTGAAGGCAAGTTCCTCTGGCCTGCACATTGCTAATTGTTTCTTTGTTGATTAGATATGAGGCTTTTGCTTGTGTGTGTGTGTTTATGTATTTGTTTATACGACTTTTTACTGTTATGTATCTTTTTTTTGTGTGTCTACAAATGGTCCAGGACGAGGAAAGTGGGTATTGGTATCAGCACAGAGGAAGAGATTTTAAAGTGCCTCTTCTTGACGACCTTCAAGACAATGGAAATGTTGTTGGAACCAAAAAGGGCTTGGGTATATGGCCAGGTTGCTTTGGATTTTCTTCTGTATGTTATATCATTTATCCTTTTATTATTCCAACGTAGTTTGTCAACTTGTTGTCTCATTCTAGCTCATGTACTTTCCATCTTAATTTGGATGGTCGACTTCCTTCAGTAGATAGCCTGTTGACAAATATCTGAGTCCATCTATCTCTCTGGATTCTCTTGCAGTTGTTTCAATTCTTGGCTCATTCGATGGACTAACAGTATGTATAGTGGGGTTTTATGTTTTTGGAAGTATATTAATTAGATACTAGCTTGTTCTCACCATTACAAGAATTTTTTCATGAGCATCATGTGACTTTTTCCTCTGCTTTGTCAATATATCGAGGTTATTTTTATATCTAGTTTTCCCTGCATTTTTCCCCATCACTTGACAGTATGAGTAAACCATTTCTTACATCAGGCACACTGGGACAGCTATCCGCTGCACTTCTTAAACCAGAAGTAGCTGATCTGAAAGGAGAAGACACTGTAGAACGTAGCTTGCGAAAGATACCTCTTCAAGGCTTTTGTGAGGAACACCCCGTTGTTAAAGAAATCATTGTTGATAACTCGGTTAGTATTTCTGTTCGCCAGTGCCTTGAGAATTCAAAAAATATTTTGGACATAGACACCGATATACCTGGAGATGTAGTACTTCACTGGGGTGTCTGCAAAGATGACAGTAAACATTGGAGAATCCCAGCTGAGCCTTATCCTCCTGAAACAAGCATCTTCAAGAATAAAGCCTTGCGAACTCATTTACAGCAGAAAGCCAATGGACATGGTTCACGGGGGTCATTTTCGTTGGATGAAGGATATTCAGCATTTGTCTTTGTGCTGAAACTGGATGAGAGCACATGGTTAGATTGCAAAGGAAATGATTTTTACGTACCCTTTTCAAATCCCATGGTCCGAAACAAGCAATATGAACCGATTAATTCTGAGGGTGCGGAACAAAGTGAGGAAATTGGCTCCCTGGTTGTATTGGAAAATGCTTCCAAGTCGGATCTAGCAGTTTCTGCTTACACGGATGAAATCATTAATGAGATAAGGAACTTAGTGAGTGATATTTCATCTGAAAAGAGTCGAAAAACAAAAAGCAAAGAAGCGCAAGAAGGCATTCTCCATGAAATTGAGAAGCTTGCTGCAGAAGCATATAGTATCTTCAGAAGTTCTATGCCAACTTTTCCAGAAACTGAAACGTTAGAAGCTGAGGTTCTACAACCGCCAGTAAAAATATCTTCTGGGACCGGCACAGGGTTTGAAATTCTTTGTCAAGGATTTAATTGGGAATCTCACAAATCTGGAAAATGGTACTTAGATCTTCATGAAAAAGCTTCGGAATTATCATCACTTGGTTTCACTGTGATCTGGTTACCTCCACCTACTGATTCGGTTTCACCTGAAGGCTACATGCCAACGGATTTATATAACTTAAACTCCAGGTATTGCTTAAACAAGTGACATTTGTTTGTCCCTGGTGTTTTTGAACAAAAACAAAACGTAATTATATCCATTGAAAATCTTTTACTAAAGTAAGTTCTACAAATGAAGCTTGTGGTTAAATCGATAATCTCATTTGTGTGATTAGGTTCATAAAATCTAATTGCCTTTGACCTTTAGGAGTTCATGATGATTGTGATGTTTGATAGATACGGAAACATAGATCAATTAAAACTTCTTGTGAAGAGATTTCATGAGGTGGGCATGAAGGTTCTGGGTGATGTAGTTTTAAACCACCGATGTGCACAGTACAAGAACCAAAATGGTATCTGGAACATTTTTGGTGGTCGTTTAAACTGGGACGACCGAGCTGTTGTTGCTGATGACCCACATTTCCAGGTATAATAATATCCTTCGATTGGAATAGTTTTCCGAAATATCACCATGAAATTCCAGAATAACAAATTTACTCTATATGTAGTCAAAAAAATATTCAATGGATAGTCTTTGCATATTGATGTGTTAGAGCCTAACTGCCAGTGACTCATTGCAAGCATAAATTGAGCAAGGAAATTAAGCAAGTAATTACAGAATTTCCACAATGTTATATTGGTTGGAGTAAACTGATTCACCAAGAACAATCTGAGTACTAACTCAGCCAAGGTGAATACCCTTTATAAGATAAAGAAAAGATTAACGGCAGAAAAATATGCCCAATGCCCCCCAACTAACCAAGTATGGCCCTATACATGTCCTCTCCCCACGTGGGGATACCCCTTCTGGTGTGTATACCTGATATATAGTAGGCTTGTGCTTCTTTGAACCTTTTTCTACTACTACCGTTTCCAAACACGGAGTATTGAGCATTCAGATTTTGACTGTCTGTTGTATAGCTTTTTAGATATTTATAAAGACACTTGGATATTATTTTGCAAAGCACTAACAACAGGCACACACGAAGCAGCAAGCTGTATTTCTTGTTTATGGTTTTTAGGAAATGAGGTTTCTTTTATAATGCTGAAATGTTGAGAGTTGTCTTATTGATCATTTCTAGGGAAGGGGCAACAAGAGTAGTGGAGATAATTTTCATGCTGCTCCAAATATTGATCATTCTCAAGAATTTGTAAGAAAGGATATTAAGGAATGGCTCGACTGGCTGAGGTGAGTTAAGTACTCTTAAAGTCGTATTGTGTTCATGTCTATATCAGGAAGTCAAGGTGATGATCACCAAATAGTAATTGCTATTTGGTCGAGTGGGCTAATTTTTGAGTCCTAAAAACTGGATTTCCATTTGAATGTATTGCATCTTTTTCCTTCCAAGATATTCTTCCTTTATTTATTCAATATCTAGTCAAGGCTATGTTGAGAACTTGAAAGAAGAGCTTAGAATACGACGAAGTATATTAAGATCATCTTCTTGTATGTTGTTATTGGTAGATATTCTAGTCCATTAATTTAAGCCTAGCAAATAATTTTATTTAAATGAACTTAAAAAATAACAGTGACTGCTACTTGGATGTACAGAGAAGAAATTGGTTATGATGGATGGAGGCTCGATTTTGTTCGGGGGTTTTGGGGTGGGTACGTCAAGGATTATCTAGATTCCAGTGAACCTTATTTCGCAGTGGGCGAGTACTGGGATTCTCTCAGTTATACATATGGTAAGGTGGATCACAATCAAGATGCGCATAGACAGAGAATCGTTGATTGGATAAATGCTACCAATGGAACTGCAGGCGCGTTTGATGTCACAACAAAAGGAATTCTTCATGCTGTAAGCATATACCATTCATTTGACCGCCTTTTCTTTTGCCGCATCAGACCACTTGATATTCGTCACTAGTAAAATTGACCAATGAGCTTGTGTATAAGCATTTTCGTTTAATCTTCTTGATCTGCATCATATAGGCTCTTGAACGATGTGAATATTGGCGACTATCAGATGTACAGGGAAAACCTCCTGGAGTTGTTGGATGGTGGCCATCTAGGGCTGTTACTTTTATTGAGAATCATGATACTGGTTCTACTCAGGTTTGATCTCTTCCTTAACTAGCTAATTTATTCCATAACTCACTTTCGCATACATTGAAGGCTCCTGGGATGTATACAGTTTGTTTGCTGACCCTTTTCTTTGGCTTGAAGGGTCATTGGAGATTTCCAGGCGGGAAAGAAATGCAGGGTTACGCCTATATTCTTACGCACCCTGGAACGCCATCTGTATTCCATGATCACATTTTTTCCGAATATTTATCTGAAATATATTCACTTATCTCCATCAGAAAGCGGAACAATATCCACTGTCGGAGCTTAGTTAAGTGTTGGATGTTTTTCAATCATTGTTTTTTACTTTTTTGACATGGGTTTGTGGAATAATAATAAAGTTTGGCAATTTTTTATAGGTTCAAATACTCAAGGCCGAGACAGATGTCTATGCAGCCATGATCGATGAAAAGTTGACCATGAAAATCGGACCTGGTCACTTTGAGCCATCCAGTGGTCCAGAAAACTGGTGTTTAGCCATTGAAGGCCGGGACTATAAGGTGTGGGAAAATTCATGAATAAGATATTAATATACAGATTCATCGCCATAGTCGTCTTGTTATCAAAAGTGACGATTTTGATGAATTGGAACTGATATAAGTTTCAAAATTTACTTCTATGATCTACAAGATCCGGGGCGGGCTGTTATTTGCCTCGAACAAGAGTCTTGATTGCAGTCCCCATCTCATCGGGGTGTATATACCTTACTGTCTATCTATATTCCTCAAAACTGTTGTACACAGTACACATTATTGTATTAGTGTATCTTTCTTTGGATGTAACACGTCATATTGCTGTACTCTCTTGGAAATACTGTTCTATAATAAACTGCATTGCCAGAATGTTTTGATTTGCTCAATAAACTTCAACCTGTGTTTTTTTTTTTTAAAAAAAATTATTTATAACTAGGGCAAACTTGTAAGCATAACCGACCAAATGGGTAAACGTTACTTGGAGCTTATCCTACCAAAGCATTATGATGATCCCCAGAAGACCAAATTGGTGAGTCGATTAGTTTGTATACTTAAACCTTGTACTTTGGCGCTTTTATAAACGTGGCTGTTTCTTCTATTCTGCCAAAATTGCCAGATATCTAAATTCTATTTTTCAAGAGACCATGCTATACTAACTCATCAAATTGCCTCATCCTGCCGCCCTCTCCCAAATTTGTGCGGTGTTGCTTTATATGTCCACCATTATTCAATGACACTATTCATAACTTAACCTAACCATTTAAACCACACAACACAAGATGATGTAAGTTAATCTTCTGCATCCCTCAGGTGAGAGAAAACCCAAGAAATAGTTTATAATCCAGTATGTAATACAACAGGCTTCTCTTATTATGCCACGCCTGTCGATCTAAGTCCAGGGTTTTTCCTGTCCCTTCTCGTTCATTATTTCTCTAATCTTGTGGATTTCTTTCCACTTTTCTATTACCGCAAACATGTTGGACAACATCAAAGAAGGGATTGGGTTTTCTGCTTCTATCTCAGAAAATCTCTTAGCCATTTCCTCTCCAAGTATGGAATCTGCATGATGCCCACAAGCACCGAGCAATGAAGCAAAAACAGAAGCAGATGTTTCAGGAATTCCTCTTGGTAGTTCAAAAGCTTCATCCAGCCTTCCTACTCGACAGAGAAGGCCGATCAAGATATTTATATGGATACAAATCATAACGTATAGTCATCAATCCGAAAAATTGGAATGCCTTCTCAACGTGACCAGCGTCACTACATACAGACAAAAGGCAACTGAAAGTGACTAAATTTGGCTCAACTTTGTTCTCTGCCATCTGTTGAAAATATCAAAACCACTTTACGTTTACCATTCTTTCCATACCCAGAAATCATGGCATTCCAAACTGCAGGATCATTATTAGGCTTTATTTCAAATTGATTGAAATAATTGCATGCAAGAGAACATTGACCACATTTCATGTACATGTCAATCAGTGAAGTAGCAACAAAATCTTCATCGGTGGCATTCATTCTCACAACATATGCATGAATCTGCTTCCCAGAGTTCAGTGCTGATAGAGATGAGCAGCAGCTAATAAGCTGGTCAGCCTGGCATTAGGCCACAAGACTGCATTTTTCTGAAGAACAAGAAAGCTTCATCCGCTTTTCCAAGCCGTGAGAATCCATTGATCGTGGAATTTCATGTCACTGAGTCTGATTTCAACCCTTCTTTCGATTCTAACTCCATGAAAAGATCAATAGCAATTTCAGTTTGATCATTAGACATCATTCCTGCAATCATAGAATTCCAAGCGATCAAGTTTCTGCGACTTCCATTTCTTTGAATAAATCATAAGCACACTGCCAAGAACCACATTTTGAATATTTCAACTAGACAGTTTCAACCTTGGTGTCAAACACTAACTCAACTTTTATCATGAGTCCATGGACCTGCCTTCCAAATTGTAAATTCTTACTCTTTGCACTCGCAGAGAGCACAGTAATGATTGTCACTGAATCGGGTTTCTCAAATAGGGATTCCCTCAGTTCATTAAACACATGAAACGCTAATTCATCAACAATATTATACGCAACCCTTATAGAAAAAGCATTGTAGCACACCACATTTTTGTCCTCAATCAGTCCAAACAACCTCATAGCAGATACTAGGTCACCGTAATTCAGATACATAACCATAAGTGATGTTGCAGCATAAACATCCACCTCCATAAAAACACTGCCAAAGGTCATTTTTAAAAAATAATTTTTGACTAGAGTTAGATAACAAAATACTCCCAACATAACACCACTTATTTATCACATGTTTTAATAATTTATTCATAAATTTAAAATAATATTATTATAGTACAACAAGTATGAGAAATTATCAATTTCTTATTATAAATTATATAACTTTCATCAAGAATTTGAAAAAAAAGAAAAAGAAAGTAATTTCAGATTCTTGCATCTAACTAGCTGGCATCTCAAAACGGCAAAGAGGACAGCAGTGACTTCTCATCAACCATGTTTTGATGCAAGCCCCGTGAAAATAATGACGACATGGCATCTGAAGAACACCTTCATGACAACCAGATTCATCAAAATCTGGTTGTTGGAACTTTCATACAAGCCCCGTGTAAATTACTGCATCAAGCAGAATGTTGGAAGCCTTAAAATCTCGACATATCACTTAGTTGTTGAGCCTCGTGCAAAAAACAAAGACCCTTAGCAGCTCCTATAGCAACCTTGATTCTAGTTGCCCAATAGAGGGGCTGTGGCCCTCCTAAACATGGTAAAATACAAATAATCAAACGAAGTCCTAACAGACAATTAATCTTACAAACATGAAACTTAATCAGCACAAAGCCAACACAATGTAGTATGGAGTTCTCATATGATGCTATTTAAAGAGTTGAAAAGTAAAAGCTCGGGAGCGTGGAGGATATGTAAAACAATTGAGAATCTAACAAGGCAGTGAAATCATGCAAGGATTTTGAAGCCAACTGAATAATTTTGATATGTCATCATTCCACATAATGGAAATTACTTCGTTAAGTTCATTGAGTAAAACGCCGCACGCAGGGAAATTTAACATATCTCTCCCATTTTACTTCATGTAGCCTAAAATTATCCAATCAATGAATTCTGACAAATAAATGCATGGATAATAAATGGTAGGCATTAACAGGTTCAATAAATAATGATGAAACATGAGCAAAACAAGCCACACGTCAGTTGAGAAACCATCCATGTACTGTTGATAAAAAAGAGCCGAAATACACCCTAACTATCAAAATGATACATACTTCTGAACAAATGATTCTCCAAGCTTCCTTTCGGCATGAACTCATACACCAACAGTCCATTGTCACCATCAGAGCAGTACCCGATAAGTTTAACTAGATTCGGGTGATGAAGTTGCCCCAGATAGTGAACCTCTGCCTAAAAAACAATCTGTAAGCTCTCAAACAGACTTATAAATACTGATTTTAAATTTTAGTTTATCACTTCATTAAATCACCAAGAAGGGGGCATACCAACCACTCCTTGTTGCCTTGGAAACCCTCGGGCTTCAACTTCTTGACAGCAACAACCATTCCTGATCCAGGCTTTGCAGCAGTTAGAGTGTGCTCATCAATCCATCCTTTGTAAACGTAGCCAAATCCTCCTTCCCCAAGAAGACTGTCGACTCAAAAGTTTCTAGTCGCGCTCTTCAATTCATTTAATGTGAATGGTTTGACATTTGTAGAAGATAGAATTTCAGCTTCAGATCTTGGAGTAGGGAGGCTTTTAGCATTGCTTTTGCTACTGTGAGAGGGAATGTTTATGCTCGAAGTAGATGAATTGCTAGTTTTTCTGGGATATCTTGATGCTTCTTAACCAAAAGAAAACATAAAACAGAGCATTTAAAAAGAATGATATATCAATCAAACAAAGCTAACATTTTTCATATAGTCATGGAGAGTAGGAAAAATTGTATTTCGAATCATATACATAACATAGTTCGTACAAGCTAATTTCGTCAATCAATGAATTTCACATGAACTATTTATTATCAAAATAAATAAAATCTACTCAAAGATCAGAGATTTAAAACTGGATGAATGTAAGAACGATCATGTTCAGTAGATATAACACAATGGCAATCAATCAAACTGTATCTTTTGAGTCCAATATCAGAACAAAAAGCGTAAGATATCAAATAGCACAAACAACACATATAGATATCTGCATGTTTTTCAGCCGTTAATCAAACAAAGTAAAACTAGAGTCAAGCTTCCAGTCTAACGAAAATAGTCTGCCTAAACCCACAAAAAGTTTCTTTGCCAATGAGAAAGATCCAAGCTTTGGTTTATAAACTTAACCTCAATTATTCAAATTCAAGAACACTCAAAACAATACATTTTGCAGCAATTATAATTTAAGATAGAACCCACAAAGATTCAAAGTCCCACCATTCAAACTTCATGCATCTCCATGATAATTCATGGAAGAAAAACAGAGATATGATATAACATGGTTAATTTTCGCGGAGATATACCTAAACAGTTTCCCGTTACTGATCTTCTTCCCTACGCAAAGCAAGAAGAAAAGTGTATGAGCAAGAGCCAAAAGGGTCGGAAATGAAATAAAGAATGATGGCTTTTGTGATAGCAGGCTTTCGATGGAAAGAGACAAACTGGCTAACTGACTGTATATAACATGACACTGAAGTAAGCCCGGCATAAACAAAAATAGAAGCAAGATGGGCTATGGTTTCTAGATGATAAAACAAAGGTTGTTCATGAAACACATTACTGTTGACGGTGATTTGGAGGGTCAAATAAAAAAATCAATTTTTATGGAAATCAACATGATTTATGCTGGCAAGATGTTTTGAATTTCCAATTTTATTATTTGAAACAAAAGTCAAAAAGGGGCAATCCCATCTGACGATAATGGATATTAAGTGATGATTGGTTCGCTAGTTGTACTACGATGGTCTCAATTTTTTATATAATAATATAGAAATATAACCCGAATTACAAGCCTATGGTGGCATCATCTCCACCAATCAAATTTTTTTAAAACCCATTGCAGCCATTAGAAACTCTCCACGTGGAAGATCAAACGCATCTTGTCCCCACCACGTCTTCCTTATAAAACTCGCAAATACAAAAGGAGATATTTTACACTCGCTATCAAACGAGCTGCTTACGGTTGTTCCGATACGGTGATCTGGTGGCTACTGGTGGGTTATCTTGTTGCAATGCAGTCTCCCAGCGCCGGGCTACGCCGCGTACTTCTCCTCGCCTTTTGTGTTACCGGAATTTGGGCTGCTTATATTTATCAAGGGGTTCTTCAAGAGACCGTGTAAGAATGTTCTTTTCTTTTATTGAGCACGAATTTTATTTGTAATCGATCACCTGTTACTTTATGGTACACAGTTTTTCCGTTTTGTTGTTCGAGTTTAAATATAAAATAAAAGCGAATTCTTTTTCTTATCTGATTGATAGATATTTTTGGTGGAAATTATAATGTGAATAGATTTAGGTCTGATCATATTTCCATTTTCCTAATATTCTATGTGTTCAAGGCATTGAATCCTTCAGTGTCTAACGGAAAATTTGTTGATTATATTGTTTTAGGTCGACTAGAAGATTTGGTTCTGATAACAAGAGGTTCGAGCACTTGGCGTTCTTGAACTTAGCACAAAACGTAGTGTGTTTGATCTGGTCGTTTTTAAGTAAGTTTGCGAGGCTCCATTTTCAATAAAAAAACTGATTTTTCTCCGCTGGATGTTTTCTAATTGTGGTGTGATTGTTGCACAGTGATAAAGATTTGGTCTAATGGCGGAAATGGTGGAGCTCCTTGGTGGAGTTATTGGAGTGCTGGTATCACCAACACGATTGGCCCGGCTATGGGGATCGAAGCGTTGAAGTACATTAGTTACCCAGCTCAGGAAAGTTCAATATTACATGGACCCTCACCCTTTTCTTTAGTTTCTTTATGTATAAATGAATTTAAATTTCTACAATGGTTAAATGCTTCTTTAGCTTGGTGCGTGATTGAGGAATTTTGACTGCTTTATTGAAATTGGAAATGGAATTTGATCTTCAATTTGGCTGGCTGGTGCAGAAATTATGACATTGATGTCCTAATTGTTCACCTAAGGGTATCTCAAAATGGTTGATCTTTTATATGTCATCTTTCTTAACGAATCCATTTATAAGGCCGTGTAGATGCGCATTTAAGCGCCTTCTAGTGGTAACTTATTTAATATTCCACCTTTTGCCCATATAGTAATTTAGAAGATTCACTCTTTGAAAGTAATGTTTGACAATTTTTTTGGAAATGTCCGCATAATATGTTTCATACGCATTATATACTTATGTAAAAATTAAGGAGCCTGTTTCATCGAGGATCCACCAAAATGGCATAAAAAATGTGAAATATAGGCTTATGCTTGCTTTATGGTTACCATAAGAAAGATCCTAAATTAAAATGGTTCTACGACTGTGTTTTCCCCTGAATTTTTTATACTGCCAGTTAGCTTTCTTACCACCAATCAATATATTTTTGTTACTTTAGATTGAGATACCATGAAGCCTAATTTGTTTCAGCTCATGCACGATTTTGGACTAATTCTACCATTATTGTGTTTAGGTTCTGGCAAAATCCTCAAAAATGATTCCGGGTAAGACATTAATTATTATATGTATGTTGGGTTAAATGTCCAAATCTTACTTTTGCCGCCAAGCATTTAGTTCTTCGATTGCAATTGGAGGAATGACGATCGAATATTAGAATAAGCTCTTCCAAATCGAGGAGGAAATAATCTGTAATTATGATTAGGAAATATAATGAGTCAATGTTGGTTGCTTCTTTTCAAGCTAAATTTAGTTCCTTACTTTTATTGCATTGGACAGAAGTAGCACTGATTTTCAATTAGCATTTTCGGAATTTTGGTTGTATTAACTATGATATCATTAAAAAATTAATATTAGAAGTCCAATAGCACAATCTTGTTAATCGACATCTTTGTTTTGTGCAGTGATGCTGATGGGTACATTAGTTTATGGTATAAGATATACCTTCCCTGAGTATCTTTGCACGTTGCTTGTGGCTGGAGGGGTCTCCTGTTTTGCACTTTTGAAAGTATGCGTCCTAGTTACTCTGTTTTCTTTCAGTATTTGTGAACCTTCATAGTGTAATCTAACCTTAAAAATTAAACCTTTGTTATCTGTCAGTCATTCCATGTGAGTTGCTGACTTACGCGTCTGTGATAGGGCCCAATCAAGGAATTGATGTTTTTTCCTTTGATGATTCCAAATAATTATCTGTTTTCTCTATTAATATCTACCTTTTACTTTGTTTTTGTCTTAGACTAGCTCGAAGACTATAAGAAAACTAGCTCGCCCAAATGCTCCCCTTGGATATGCGCTTTGTTTTCTAAACCTTGCTTTTGATGGATTCACCAATGCCACTCAGGATTCTATTACAGCCAGGTAAAAATAGCGATCAGTCAGTCAACCTTTGACACTTGGTTTTTCCGTTTGCTATCAGTACTTCTCTAGAAGTGCAAACGAACCTAATCATTTTGTTTCGGTATAATTATGAGTGATAGTATGTGAAATCTCGAATTAAATTCTAAATTTACTTATAAAATTTTAAATAAATACATTAAAACCTGAAGAGGTATCTAATAAAATAACTCGGGTTCAAATTTGGCTCGAAAATGTATTTGAATACGTGATATCGCTGAAATTTGATAATTTCGAATACTATGTCAAACAATATTTGGGTCAGCTCGGAAAGCTCATGAGCTGGCTTGATTCTTTTGTGAACATAGTTATCACTATTTTTTAATCAATCAATGAAGTCCATATTGTTCTCCAATGGTTCATGATTTAATTATATCAGTAGTTATTGACATAAAGATTGACTTCGGCCTTCAGGTACCCAAAAACAAGTGCTTGGAATATAATGCTTGGAATGAACTTATGGGGAACAATTTACAACGTGATATTCATGTTTGGTCTTCCAAATGCCATGGGATACGATGCAATCCAATTCTGCAAGTCGCACCCAGAAGCTGCATGGGACATTCTTCTCTACTGTCTCTGTGGCGCGGTTGGCCAAAATTTTATATTCTTGACCATCAGTAGGTTTGGTTCCTTGACTAACACGACTATCACCACCACTCGAAAATTTGTAAGCATTGTCGTGTCTTCGGTTCTTAGCGGAAACCCCCTGTCGAAAAAACAATGGGGAAGTGTTGCAATGGTTTTCTCTGGATTGTCGTACCAGATTTACCTGAAATCGAAGAAGCTGCAAAGAATGCAGAAGAAGAGGAAGTCGGCATAACAGGGATCATGAATTTTTGACGTAATGTTGTAGCAAATGAAACTTCAAGGTTTTAGGATTATTCAACTTGTTAAAGATGTATTGAGACAGATTCTTATAGTTATACAAAAGCATGAAGGAAGTGTTGCGTAGTGTCTTCTTATTACAGTAACTCCAATGACTCTCAAGACAGACCCACAAACGACCACGTTATTTATAGTCTGTGGTCGTGGTTGACTTGGCGTCATCTCGTAATATAGTCTAGGTTATTACAAAATTTATTCAAATAAAGTGAGGCACTAGACAAAGTGGACGACAGCAATAATCTTCACATTTACCTGAAAGTTCAAAGATATTTCAGGCCCGTAGCCGGTAGGTCCGTGGTTTGAGCACGACATTAAATGTAAAATCAATGTATCCTACCGCTTATATAATGTCTGTCGATGGAAGAACTATTACTGTAATTTTAAAAGCTTTCATTCGCTTAAACAGTAAGTCTATTGTGACTCCAATAAATAACTTCTCTGGTATTATAAAATATTTTGAATCAACATACATATGCAATTAGTACATCATATTCTCCGATTCAACTTGCAGAAAGATACATTTCCAAGAAATACTTTTTGCACATCCAATGTGACCTATAAAACAATTTTTTTTTGGGGTGGTTGGGTGGGGGGCGTGTTTCATTGTTGACTGCCATTCAAAGCAAACTTTATTTTGTACAGGTTTCCCTCTCCCTTGTACCAGTGACTTTTGCTTTGGCAATGATGACACTTGTTTCCCACCATCCACAGCTAACCACGTTAAATAACAGATAATTTGGATCCCCATTCTTCCCCACCCCCACCCTGCCCTGTTACAAATCTCGTAAGAGGCAGCTTTGCAGAGAAGATAGAAGCCACAGAGAAAAAGGCAAGATATTTTACCTTCTGTAAGTAAAAATTTCAGCTTAGGTTCCATAGCAGACTATCATTTTTCTATTCGATTCAGAACATTTTCTACATTGCATTCACTTCTGTTAAATTTCAACAAGATGGAATATACATCTGCACACAAGGAAATCTATTCCATTTCCACTCCAATGAGTATGAATTACATTAAAAATCTCTAAACACCATATAAATATATGTATGAATTACATTAAAAATCTCTAAACACCGTGAAATATATATATATATATATATATATATATATATATATATATATATATATTATTTAGCACTCTGCACACTAAAGCAAATAGGAGTCCGTTGATTCCTACTTTGCTCTCTCTTTTGACTCGTAACCATTTTTCTCTATATCAATATCTCTAAAGGGTAATCTTGGCGAGTTGCCAATGTATAGTTACACATGTTGGTTCTGTACAATAGGCTTATCTAGCCACAAAAACATCTTGGAACAATGGATAGCCATATCCGAGCTCCATGACACAACAAACAAAAGAATGACACACCAAGGGAAACACCCAAAAGCCAATGTGAGTATGAGATAGAAAACTCCGGGATGCAGATCATGGCGATTGATCTTTCCTAGAATGCTCCATTAGCAAACTAGATTTGCAAAGTAGATCTTCGCAGGCCTATTTGGAAAAACTCAGGTCAAGATAACTGCAATCCAAGAACGGAAAATTCTGAAAAAAGAGATTTTAAAAAAAAAACCACTGCAGTGTTCAAAAACTCTGGATGGGTATCGCGATGAATATGAACTCCACGGATTATATTTTGTAAGATTGATCAGTGGCATTGGTCAGAGACAGTGGAGGAGGGATCTCTTGCACGGTGGAGCTTGTGAAGTAGTGGTCGTTGGGCTTGGAGTTGTTGAGTCCATTCCAAGTGCTTTCATTAAGAAGTGCTTTTCCTGTGGAATGAATTTATAAAGAAAAAACTGCTTAGACCAATTATCCACAATATTTATGGAAAGAAGGCAGGATTTGAAATTGAAACAGAGATTAAAGAAGTGACACAAAACTGTGATTTGTAACTCAACTCAACAACTTCTCCAATACATATGTGTGAGTTTGGCTAGAGGATTATTATTCAAGTCTCATTGATTAATTGCAACATCACATTTGAGAAATATGTGGCCCAAATCGGCTAAAATCATTTAATTAAAAGTGATTTATTGGAGAACCTTCATGCTCATATCATTTCGAACTATTCTCCGGTGACTCAACTTCTATAGGCACCATACTGATTAACTTCACTCTATTGATTTGGTAGCCCATACTCAAATCAGGGTTCCCGTATCCGCTACAGAATTTTCTGTCAGCTGATGGGCAGTAGTGTTTCTGTAGAAAGCTCAAGAAACTTCTACAAAATCATTGTTCCCAAAGCCATCAAATAGAGCTCACCAACCTTATCCAAAACACAAAGCTATGGCTAAGTTTACCCACATATCACTTATTGTTCAGTTGCATTCAGATTTTCTTTGTCAAGTCCTTCGATCAGAAGACAAACTTCCTAAGCTACCCCTGTCCTAAATTTGTCCGCTTGCACGATTCATGCTTTGCAGGTTTAGCATTGCTTCCCATGAGCCAAGTAAAATATGTTTTACTGTCATTTCTTGGTCCCATTAGATTGCTCCACCCCAAGGTTTTCATGGCTATTCAAGTCAGAAAAATGGTTGACTTATTAAATCCTCAGCATAAATCTTCTACCAGTATGTTTGTACACTAATATACTTTCGACCTTGTAAGCATCACCACATGCCATCAGGATGCAAAGGTCAGATATAAATGCTATAAATGACGATATTAATTTGGTGCTTTGGCACATTTGTATCAGAAACTCAGAATTCTTACACTTTCTGAAAATTTTGGGCTGGGAATTGTTGCTGCCAATGCTCTGAACATTGGAGTCACTTGAGCAGGGGAACTGAATTCTGCGCTGGAAAATTCACATAGAGCTCCATCATCAACCTTTATCCCTTCGTTACTTAACATAGTATCTGCTACAATAAATAACACTATTATCAACACTAGCAGTTATTTTATCATCCTGCAAATAAATGTTGCACACCATGGTCTGTGCTTGCACCACGATATATTCCACTTTCCCCAGCAAGACAATGCTGGTCATTTGATCGATCTGATTGCAGTTCCTGTCCGGTGTTCTGAGGTAGTGCACAAACATCAGCATGAAAATCTTCTGTTTTATCACATAATGCATTAGACACCAGAGTTGATCCTGTACTGTATTCAGAACTGGCCGGGGAGGACTCATACATATCGGGTTGCCTGAAAAGGTATCAATTAGATCTTGCATCAGATGAAATTTCAAATTAAATTTAAAAGTAAACAAGCCTCTTAGTTACCTCCAAGATGGAACACTACATTCATTGCTACATGTAACATTCTCCATCAACTCTTTGAACTTCTTGAGTTGAAAACTAGCATCCAGGTCCTTGAACGTAAGAAGATCGCCTTCTTTGTTTTGTTTTAGAAAATCTTGAAGAACCTGGAACACGTTTATATTGCAGGTTCTGTGTTATACAATTGACAAAAATCGATGCTAAAAATATTTATAGGCTGAAGCTGGAGTACATGTTTCCCTTTGGTGTGGTAAAGTGTACAAAATCTGACAAGATTCAAGACAGGGTCAATTGTATCTACGCACCATCCAGGCACTTTCTAGGCTCTGCTCTGTCTTCTCTGAATTAACTTTGATAGCAAGTGAGCTGAGTAATTCAGCTTGCTGCATCAATGCAAGTACTTTAGGATCTTCCTTCTTAATAAACGTTCCTTGACTTTTGTCATTTGCAGCTGCATAAGCGTCAAAATACAATACATTATCTATCTATTTGAACTTCAATTACATGGAGAATGGTTATTAATTATTTCATTACTATTTAATGTACAATTTATTTATCCATTTCCATATATTGTGCCTTTAGGTGATCACAATCTACTAGAAATCCTACAACAAAAGAATCTTCGAACTCACTTCCGCCAGACGACACCTCCTTCATGTGGCTGTCGTGCACCTGAGAGGCAATGTCACCCTCACAACTATGAAAGTTTTGAGCTATCACTGCAAATGGAGGTCTTAGAAGTTGATTTACACTTCCATATTCTCCAGCTAATTTTTCATCCCGGCAGCGACTTTCAGCGGTGTTTGATATCCTAAATCACCGTATTGGTTGTTAACTGTTATTTGTAAGACTTGATCCCAGTAGCATTTTTTCAAAGCAGTGGAACATGACAAGTAACACACCTTATCTTTTTAAGAGGTGGGGCATTTTCAGATCCTGCGTATGTTTCGAGCCCATTTGGAAATATAATCCTTTTGTTGTTTAAGTTAATGTACGAGGTACTGCTGTTTTCTTTAGCTAATGCTTCATGCTTTGCCCTCTTCTTGCACAGAGTGTTGAATCGATTCTTCACGGCATTGTCGGTTCTGAGAAATAGATATATTTTCATGTAACAACTATTAGTTTTCTAGGCCAACAAAGACACCCAACAAGTGGGACAAGGAAAAATCTTGATTTTCATGTAATTACCTGCCTGAAACCACCTTTGCAATCTCAGTCCATCTATTTCCAAATATCTTTTGCGCCTGCAAGTCACTTGATCATTAGATCAAGCTCAATATCAGTCTGATATGTTAATGTCTTGCCAATTCTCCTATTGGTGAAAAATATAGATACTCTTTCATTAAACTTTTTTTTAAAAAAAGATTTATTGCGCCATCCAATGGAAAATGCACTTGTAACTCAGCCACCAATCAAAATCAATAGTTCTAAGTACAATTTCAGTGGAACACTTCAGGGATCAGCTTTCAGATGAGAACAATATTTAAAATATGATCGAACAAATATAAATCTTGGAAGCGTAGAGGGCGTAGAAAACAGGCTTAAATAATGTACCTCGCACAGGAGCATGTCCTCCTCAGGCGACCATCCTCCTTTCTTGAAATCAGAATTCAAATAAGTGAACCATCTGAATAACAACGGCACATTCAAATCAAAACAGAACAAGAATCCGAAAGATTGCAACAAATAGATTAAGAGTACAGAATAGAGCTAGATGCTTGTGTTTATCTTGATTCTAACCTCCTTCTACATTGTCTCGTCGTTTTATCCTTGAATTTTGATGCAATAATAGCCCAACTATCACAAAATCACATCCATCAGTCTCACTTACCGATAATAGAAATTAATCTTCACACACATCCAAATCAAATGATCACATCCCATAGGATAAAATCAAATACAATATAAGAGAATCGGTATTTTACTTTTCAGTCCCATGTACCCGAATCTGCTCCCTTAAGATATCATCTTCCTGCAAAAGAAAGAAATCAAATTCTCATCAGATAAAACAGAGTAAATCCCAATAATAACAATAATTTTTTTTTTTTAAAAAAAAAGAGATTTAAAATAGGCACCTAAAAATATGAAAAAGATCTGACCTCTGGAGACCAAGAAACAATATGCCTTTCTTTCTGCTTGGGCACCTGACCACCACCATCCCTGTGGCTATTATTGTTCGAATTGTTCTTCATTTTCTATGTAACTTGTGAATCCCTCCTCTTGTCTCTTGCATGCTCGAGGAATATCCTCTTTTTTGTGAGTGAATATTTATGTATATAACCAAAAAAGTAAGACCCTTAAAAGATAAACTCTTTTGCCCTTTTCTCTTTACGGTAACTGTTTTAGCTCCCAAAACGGAACAGAACAGCACGACCAAAGACTAACAATGTGGGTCTTCACCAAAAATGTTGCCTAGGAATCGACCTTTCCTCCGTTCCCTTTGCCCGTTACTTTCTGAAACAAAACACCAAATTCATTTAAAACAATCATCTGAATCAAGATTCAATCCTGATAACAAGGGTCATCAGATTTTGACAAAGAAAATCTTGAAACAAACTTACGCTAATGAAGCTCAATACCTGCCTCGGATTTGAGAAAGAAGGGTAGAGAGGTAGAACTTGCAATCCAAGTATGCAATGTAATCAATAAAAAAATTAGAAGAAAAAAAAAACACGGGATTGGTTTTAATATATGGGGGTGGGTTGCTTTCATGGTGTCGAAGAAAGAGTTTCTCTAGGAAATTGGAAATCGTGGGGATGTAAAGAAAAATAAAACAATCAACGGATTCTTGCTTTTGAGCGCGGGTGTGTAAGAAAGTTTGAATGCTTGAATAAATAAATAAATGGAATAATAAAATAACGCTGAAATCCACGAGAGTGTAATTAATGATGAACGCATAGAAAAGAAAGAAATCACACCCCCACAAGCTCACTGTCACTATGTATGTATATATGTATGTATGTATGTATAGATTGGTGTTTTAATATTCGTGATTCAACTATTACACCACCAACCGTTGTTGCTTTCTATATATATTTTTAAAAATTCTAATATATTTCATATAATTTGAATTTTAGAAATACAAATATATATATATGTATATGTATATATGTCAGTTTCAAAATTATAAGTGCAGGCCACGTGACAGCCTGTTTGTCTGACCATTCATCGCCACTTTATTACTATAGATAGATAATTTGGTCAAAATTATTTATTTTACTTCACTTTCAAAATTGAAATATTTTATGTTTAAACCTTGTTTTCTTTGCGATGATTTGACAAAGATGTTCCAATTTATTAACAGAGGTTTGAATAAAATTGATAAGTGATGGATAATAATTCCAAAAGCATTTAATATTCTACATTTATGTCGTTGCTTGGATTTTAGCATTACATGATGTGATTTTGTTTGTTCTTTTGTTTGTTGTTTAAATAAAAAAGGTCGATTTATAGGGATTTAAATAAGAAGTTATCAATTACTATTCTGTAATTCGAAATTACAACAAATTAAAATACATGGATTCGAAAAATGAAAGAGAGGTGCATGTGGGTTTTCAAAGCATGGACCAAGATTAAAATTATTTAATTGAGTGTGACCCACCCCATGCATTGCAACCTCTCTCTCTCTCTCTCTATCTATCTATATATATATATATCATTCCCTGCCTTGTCTTGTCCTTCTTTTAGAGTCAATTGTGAGGGCCATCCCAAAAAAACTACAATATTGCCGTCTCTTTCTTGAAAGCGAGATGTCCCGCCAAAATTCGAGCCATTTTCATTTTTATTCGATATACAAGACACCATGCAGGATCAGATCCTCTATTCTATCATTCAGTTTACAATGTGAACCATCATATATATATATATATATATATATATATATATATATATATATATTGTATTACTAAGTCGTAATTTCATTCAGTTCAAGAAGATCGCTCCTAAATCAACAGGTTGGATAGACGACGGTCAGACATTTTCGTAATGAAATTAATTCCGATCCAGGTTCATATGATGATGATTAAAAAAAAAAAAAGAGTATTTTTTTTAAGTGATCACACGAAAGGGCCGGGGAGGGTATAAAGATTTAAGTGGGGGAGAAGGTCGGTGGTGGTTTGTCCCACAAGCCATGCCAAACATCAAAAACAAAGAGGGTGAATGTTTATATTTAATTTGAACCCCACGAATAGGAACCCTATGCTAATAATAAAGGTTGATTTTCTTTACTTTTCTAGCGTAAGAAATATTAACTCCCACTTTTAACAATATATTCTGCAGTTGACTAATCTCATCTTTTCTTGAAATTAAATCTCGACTCATCATGTCACACGTACATTAATTAGTCATGTCATGTACATCCAAATTAATCTGGATCGACTATATATTTGTATTTTACATACATGAGTACTAGAATCCTAATATATTCCTCAAATTAAACAAAACACCGAAGAAACTAATAATTCGAATAGTCATGCAGTGTATCTTCTCACGGATAATAACTTTTTTTAAAAAAAAAAATCTCAAATATTATTGTAATTGCTGACTGAATCAATAACAAGATCAGTGTATTAATTACTTCTTAAAATGGAAGGTATATAGTGACATCATGCATGCGTACATGTACTTAACAAACATATATATATATATATATAATGATTAATAAACCGATCAATTGTCGTAATTACCTCCCTCAAATATGGAATTTGTGATGGAAAAGATATATTGATTATCAACACATCAAAAGCTAGAACGGAATATTGATTTGATAAGAGAATGATAATCATTTGTTGAGTGTGGCCACAAATGCTATCATTTAGTTTTCAAGGAAACCATTAATTAAAAAAAAAAGGAGATATGTTTTCATTTCCATTCTGCTATGCAATCCAATGCAATTAATATCTAGTTGGACTAGCTAGACTTGATGTAGATCATTTTATAGCTTCAATTATGATTCCCCACGAGGTTATTTCTTAATTCAAACTTTCTTTTTAATGATCAACATTTCAAATTTAATCTTTATGTATATATTCCACTGGCTTGCCTCAATATGTGTAAGGACCGTGTATCGTGTTATCGTAAATCCTGTGTGATTATCGATAATTCATGAAATTGATATGTGATTATGTATTTGATGTATATTATGACAAGGAAATTGAGAAAATGAATATTATTGAATTATTGTAAGAGCTCGATTGGAGAGGTCGGACGCCAATTTGTACAAAATAAAAATTGTACAGAACGAGTGGCGCCGGGCGGTAGGAAAAT
>NC_134556.1:41560800-41563926 GCF_025594145.1 Primulina tabacum | reverse complement strand
GATCAAACCTATAAAGTGTCGCAGGCACAAGGAAAGAATCTGGAATAAATTGATCAACTTTCGTCATTGCAGGCGTTCCTTGGAGATTGAGAGATAGAGTCCCTATGGGTTAGTGTAGAAAATCCGCTAGTGAATACTTAATGTAGTGATGTGATACCATTTCTGTTTGAAAGACGCTGCGAAGCGGCAGATCCTTATCTTTTTAAACAAAGGTGGTTCACTCTATTTCTAATCTTTCTATGGTTGTTCATTCCTTGTAGAATCGAGTGATTCGCAAGTGAGTGTAGGTAGATCTACCGCCCTTTTCTTCAGTATGCCCTTCGCCGCTGTCACTGGAATACCTTCCTTCCTCTACGACGAGAAATGAAAACACCCCTTCCTTTGCCGCAGCTGCGGAACAGCGGGTCGCTAAGAAGGAAAGTCGGGATAACAGGCTTTCAAGGTTCAATTCCAGTGAGTTAGAAACTATGGACGTGACTCCCCAACCACCTCAAGTAGGGCTATACTACTTTCCAGGCCTACTAGGATGGGATAGGGGTGGATTCAACTAGAGTACCATCTCTCAACCTCAGATTTGACGTGGTTTATAAACCTGGAGCTGTAGCTGTAGAATGGACTCATCATGAGTTGGGGAACTACTACCAGCCACTACCAGTTACTTACTTAGCCGGATTACTATCTGAAATATAGAATTTTGTACGTAGTATCGTTTAGGTCGAGGTTCTGCCGCGAGCTATCCAGCTTTTTTCAGTCAAGACGGAGTCCCAGATGGAGAAATTTGGGAAGACTATGTCTCGTGCGTGAGTCAGCTTATCCTGATCAAAGAGGTGCGCAGTACTGATCTAGAAGACAAGGAGGAGATCTTTTCTCGTTGTTCCTAGAGACTCTGTTTGTGTGAAGTACATCACCAGGTACAAGATCGAAAGATATGGAGCAATGTAATGCCCAAAAAGGTGAAACTACTGGCATCGGGCCGTTGGCCCTATCAATATCTATTCTTTCAAGTCCAACTAAAAATCTCAAAATCAAGGACTGTTAGGTCATCGCAAGCTATGCCTATCGCTTCCCCTCACGCACCTACGAGGCTATGCCACCACAAAAGCAATCGATCTGGGTCAAGGGATTGAAACTCTCGAGATTTCCACTATTTTCTTGTTTTGCCGTTCGCCGATGATCCGGTGTGCTTTTCAAAACCCATCTTTTATGCCCATGGGAGGTGGAAGCAGCTGTTTCGTTAGGATGTGGCAAGAGCGGTCCTCCTTTTTCAATTGGAAAGCAATCATTACTATACTATGCTATCGCTGGAAGACTTTTTTCCATTCAACAATCAATACAAACCGTGGAAAACGAGAAGCTCCAACAGGAGCAAATGCTCGGTCTGTTCTGGGAGCATCCGCCTGCTCTCGATCCGGAGGCCGTAGGAAGAATGATGCAATTGATCCGGGACCGCATTCGCGGTCTGGAAGACAGGAAGAGGGCCCTACTCAACGAAGAGAAAGAGCTCATTGTGCGGGCTGCCACCCTCGGTGACCGGGGAGACTAGAAGAGTCCGTCGACCCGTTTTAATGCATGGCTTTTCTTTGTCTTTGTTTGATGGAGATCTACTCCTATGCTAGCTAAGTTAAGTGTCTTTGTTTGGTTTTATTTGTTATGTTTGCATGTATGGTATGGGAAAACCCTGCGTGTAAAATGTTGACTACTTAATGCTATGCTAATAGTTGAATTTAGAAAGACGAATTCGTAAAAATGTGCTGAAAATTTATGTGAAAGTTGAAATAAGGTGTAAGCTAAGTGTACTACTGAAGATGTGCGCCTTTCCAGCTCTGAAGCTTCCTTCTTCCTTGAGAGCTGGGTAACCAAAATTCCAGTCGCAAATGAAGAGGAGCTCAAAGTATTCGTTCCCAGTCGATTATATAATTAAGATATAGCAGTCAACCATCAAGAAATCATAAACTATTTAACCGGAGATAGAAAAGGTAGACTCCAATGTGTCCATGGCTATTTCCAAACAAAGACCCAATTCAATGAGCTTGACCTGCACACACTTGAACTTTTTTCGCCCGGCGGATTATAGTTTCGGGCGCCTGGCCCACTCGGCCTGTGCTGTGACCGCGACCAGTTTTCTTCACCCCACGGACCAGTACCCATGGCCCACTCCAGACCATGAGATAGGTCAAGGGGAGCAAGCGCGTTGATGACCAGGGTAGGCCACCTTTTTTAGCCCATCTTGAGAGGCACAATGGGAGCTTCCTGCCCCCAAGACTTACCGGAGTTATAAGGAGACACTTAGCCACACTAGAGAGCTTAGAAATTTCCCATAGGTCCACCCTGTCTTGTGTGACTGCGTGTGTTTGTTAGATTGCTTGGGGTTCTATGTTGGGCTCACTCTTTTTCACCTTAGGAAAATTGACTTATAGGCTGCGTTTCTGGGCCCTATGATGGACCTTTAGAATTCAAATAAATAGGGGAGGGCTTAAGCCCGATGTGTGAGACTTAGGATCCAATACGACTTGAGCCCATAAGGATTATGACTAGACCCAAGTTATAGCAATTGTGTGCAATTCTAAGCCATTCTGAGAGTTTTTTTAAGGGACCCCACGGAGCGGTTTATGGATTCAACCCATCTTTTTTGGGCCTTGAATTAAGCCCAATCTGTGGTTTTGTCATATAATAAGATCCAATTTGTTTGGACTCGTTAGGTTTGGCCCATTACCTTGAGTGAGGCCTAACGTGTACACCTCTTGTCATGAAGATGTGATCTTATCTACTGATGGGTCTTGTTCTAAGCCTAATCCTCTCGTCTTAGGGTAGGATATCCATAAACCTTAAATCACGGGAACTTTTCCTTTTTGGTTGACAACAGAAGTTGGGCTGACTAAGCCCACTATCCTAAGCAGATAGGGTCCTATCTTGTGTCGGGTTAAGGCTCCACCTTATGTTGGGGTAAGGGCTTAGTTGAACCCAATTTCTTCACTTGTAGTCTAGGGCTTTGCTTGGCATTGGGCTTCGATATAGCTTGCTTTCCTGGTCTTGGATTAAACCTCTGCTCTCCTAATTCAGTCTATAGGCTTTGGTTTAGGTTCAATCAACTAAGTTTAGCTTAGGTCCATCAATCAATCTCTCATA